>NC_028357.1:53561896-53601360 GCF_000741045.1 Vigna radiata var. radiata | reverse complement strand
TGTTCCGCGCCTTGGAGCATGATGGAAGCCTCCAAGACTAAGACCTCCTGCTACTCCTCACCACATGGTTCAACCTCTCTAAGTGAGTTTGATTGACCATTGGAGCGTCAAGAAAACCCCCAAGACTGAGCTCCTACTTTCATTCTAAAACACTAAGAATCTCACCAAGAGATTCTACACAGATGGAACTTGGATTTTCAACTTGGATAGTACTTTCATTACTTTGTAATCATATACTTTTTGCCATAATCGACATATACATAAACTCAATGCATTCCACCTTTAATCTCAATAATAAAGATTAACTCATCAAGAACATGCATTATTCACCAATCAAAAGACTTATAGCACCATTCTCATTACTTTCCAAACATAGTCTCAATTATATATATATCAACTCATTCATCACTAATATAATCTAAATTAATCAATACCAAAAACCAAATAATCCAAATAGTCCACTTCAACTCATAAAACACATCAATCTATACATACCTTTAATTAATATAAGTTCAATATAAAAAGTATGTTATATGTATAAATATATATATACATATATACGTAAAGCCTAACGTAATATAATATTATATATATTATATATATATATATTATATATATATATATATATATATATATATATATATATAATATACGTAACTCTTAAGTATAATATATTATATATATACGTAACTTTTGTCCTGTATATACACTTTACTCCTTTCTTTTTTTTCAATATATAAATATATATCTATATCTATATTTTATTAATATAATATATTATTATATTTTCTTTATAAAATACATACTATATTAATATAATATATAAACNCTTTAACATCAATTTCCTAACACCAGCTACTTCCATATATTAAACCACCCTGCAGCATATAAACAAAACTCCTCCTATCATCCCTCATATCAATCACATTTAACCTCCCGTACATACATATATTTCTTGCATGCTTTTCATAAAAAAATTTCCTAAAAACAATTCTCTCTCTCTCACTTTCTATTCTTTCATATCTACTATTATATATATATATATATATATATATATATATATATATGAGTAGCATTTTTCACTCACACACACGGTACATCATCATTCTCTCTCTTCAACTACTCTCTCTTTCTTCATTTTATTTCTACTACCTCATGAAAGATACCCAAACTTTTCTCACCCAGTCCTTCACGCACACACCTTTTTATATATTGTCACAACCCATTCTATCTTCCTCTGCATCCATTTATATCTTATACTACACCCAATTCTAACTTATTTTATTTTATTTTATTTTCCTATAACTCTAACGTGGGACCATGCTTTCTCTCTCCTCTCCTTTATCTATTTATAATATACACACTTTTCTCACTCCTTCCTCACCAAAATATCACTCACAGTGTGCCCATACACAACCTCCATTTTCATAGAGAAGCTTCACCCTTTCTCTTATTTATTTTGGTTATACCCATACCACNCCAAATAACTATTACAGTGCCTCCTTCTATTTTCTTTAATTCATGTAGCCTACCCCTTTCTTTTCTCATCTTTTTCTTAACTTATGAAACCAAAGCACACCACGCTTACTCTAAATCACCACCCAAAGCTCTCCTCTCATAACCGTGACCGACATCTACCCAACAATTCTCACAAACATTCTTTTCCTTTATGCAATCAAGTTCATACCAAGCCAACATAAAACAGTAACAAAACAATCCAAACAGAACATCATATTTTGAATTTAATCATACATGAAACACGAAAACAGATTCAACCCAAAAATAATTAGCTCTCCTCACCTTTTGGTTCTCACAGCACAGTTCTTAAAAGCGTCCTAACAGTACCTCCGCACAGAGGTAATTCCGAATAGTACCTACAAGCCACCAAATTGGTGTAGAGCATAGTCTTTAAGACTTGATAGGATAAGGAAAATAAAAATAACTCTACTTGCAAGGTAGAACCTTTGCATGAGTAAAACCCTAGGGTGCGCAGAATGGGAAATTACCTTATCAGTGGAGAGACGCGAAACTAATCAGATGGATTGGAAGCTCTCGACTCCGGGAACGTAGGGGGACCACCTATTTGAAATAACAACGGTGGAAATTTGAGAAATTGGTACAGAGAAGGTGGAGCAAGGTTAGAGAGAAGTCAGAGAAAATAAGAAATCTGAGTTCTAGAGAGAGANGGGAAATGAGGAAATGAAAATCTGAATTGGGGAAAGGGACCCCTCTCAAGGCCATGTGACCAATTCGAGTGGGCCCGCTGCCCTTATTAGGCCCAATGGCTTATTTATTTTTCTAAGGCCCTTACACATAGCTATGCAAGTGAGATTTACTACTCGTTCCACTTGTATGTTTTTCCATACAAAGCTACAACATATTCACTCTGAACATATTGCATGTATCTATAATAAATAAAGAACACTCATACTTACGGCTGAAATTCTAAGCATTCAAACTAGAGGTAAAAATATATTCAGCACAGCCTTTCCTTGAAACAGGCAACATGCATGCGACACGGTTCCGTTTCTGCTTGACATACGCTGAGCGTACGCGAATGTTCTACAAGTACGGCAAATGTAAAATCAACTTGGATATGCCGCAATGTCCCGTTTAGCCAAACTATGTGCCCGACACACACCAACTAAATTAGGCCATTAATATATATATATATATATATATATATATATATATATATATATAGAGAGAGAGAGAGAGGGGGGTTGTTAACACGCGTACGCCTGTTTTTCAGTTGGTACGTTTTAACAATGTGTACCGGATTATAGTAGACAAAAATACCCTCATTTATCATGGATTCTAAGTTTTAAGGTCAAGGATATTTAAATAATTTTTATTTTCAAAACTAAAAAAAAAAAGAAACCCCAACCCCTTATTCACCTCCCTCATTCCTATCAATTCTTTCTCTTTCATCTCTCACTCCAACATTTTCTCTGTCATCCCTACTGTTGTCCCAATTGAAAAAAAAAAATCAGAAACTTTTGCTAAAAGTTTATTCTAAACACCTTCAGAAGTGATAAAAAAAGAGCATAAGGAAATTAAAGAAATAGGTATAATAGCTCCCTAGGAATACAATTCTTTCAATTATAGGTTGTAATCTTACATCATATATACCATACCAAAAGAGAAAGGAAAAAAAAAAACACTTTATGTAAAGGAAAAAGGACAATAGAGAGAAATATCTTGTTCTTTAAAAATATAATGAAATGTGGTGTAGATGTGTAAATAATGTATGAAAATTTAATTGATTTATGAAGGTTTTATTTACATGATTTAATTTAAAAATGAAATTTAATAATAATAAGAAGGAAAAATATATAACACATCCTCCAAATGAACGAACAAAGCAAAAACAACCAATTACGGATGTAGCGGGTTGTTGTGTGTGGCTGAGAGAGAGTATGAAAACGAGAGAGAAACAAATTGAATAAGTAAGGAAGATAGATTAGAGTTAGGCAATGTTTTCTGATTTTTTTTTCAATTGAGGCAAGAGTAGGGATGACAGAGAAAGAGATGAAAGAGAAAGGGTTGAGAGGAATGAGGGAGGTGAGTAAGGGTTTGGGGTTTTCTTTTTTTTTTTTAGTTTTGAGAATGAAAATTATTTAAATATCCTTGACCTTAAAACTTAAAATCCATGATAAATGAGGATATTTTTGTTTACTATAATACATTGTTAAAAAATACCAACTGAAAAAGTACGCATGTTAACAAACCCATATATATATATATATATATATATATATATATATATATATATATATATATATATATATATATATAAAATATACAAAAACAATGGCATGCGGTATGGAATAGGTAAGTACTTTCAGATTTCTTAGAAATTGGTACAGAAGTGGCCAAAATATTCAGGAGTTGTCACTGTCTTTTCAGAAGTCAACAACCTAGTACAGATTTTGCCACCATTTTCTAGCTTAGTTGAAAGGGACTTTTATTGACCTTGTGCTATCCCCTCATCAACAGTTTCACATACAATTCCAGAAGACCTGCCTCCTAAAATATTGCACTCTCACGAATAGGCTGTGCTGAATATATGAAGGCAACTCTGATATCTTATGTTTGCATTTCTCAAAAAAGAAGTGTAAAGAAAATTTTAGGTTTAAATGTTTCCCTCAAAATTTGAGTCAAGTCTCCACTTCAAAATGTTTAGACCTCCCAAAATTTGTACAAGACATCTCAAAATTCACAATATTTAACAAAAGAATCCACAAGATCAGTTGTCAATAACTATTCAGTTTCAAGAACAAAAAACCTAATCAAATACACCTATCCAAATATTCTACTGATAAAGCCGCCTTTGGCTTTTCTATCCTTCTTCATCCTATTTTCAATAGATGGGAATTCAATCATGTTATAAGCCAGATCCAGCACAATAGGATTTCGTGAAATTGCCTCGAAAGATGGAGGGAAGCCTGTAATGCGTGGTGTACACTTCACATTTGAATCACCCACAGCAGACTCATAAACTTCAAGTTTCTCAAGAAGGAATTTCTCCAACTGTAACAAGCATACAACATATATATCGATAAATGCTCAAGCAGATATTACAAATTCAATAGGATAAAAAAACCTCGTCGTATAATAATGCATGAACAGAAAAAAACAAAGGGACTATTGTATAAGTAGAAACATATGTACCCGCTCAGTTCCGGTCAATGATATATTGGAGACCTTTTCAGATAGATTCTCTTGAGTCTTTGTTTCCTCTATGATCCCCAACGCATGCTCAATACAAGTGTTAGATCGGCACTCGTTGCACAAGTCCTCCAACTCTTTAATCATAGTCTGTGAAACCGAACAAACAATGAAAAAAATAAAGAAAATACACAGCCATTCAAATCAAATGTGGGGGCAACAATAACACAGGCCTTTTGTATAATGATTTGATCATTATACAAGATACCTATGTTTACATGATTAATTATCTCCCGTTAATAATATTTGATTTCATTCAACTTCATGGTCTACCAAGTGTTTAAAAGTTAAGAAAGTTAAGAATTAAATGAGCCAAGGAAAACTTTAGCACCCAACTAGATAAAAATTGTCCTCCTGAGAAATTATCGCAGCGCAAACAATAATGCTAGCATTAATCAGTGAGGTGTCCAAGTTACCCAATCCTGATCCGGAAAAACAAAAGATTAAAATTACCTTATTATCACCATCTAACATTTGAAACTTTTTTAAAGTATCATCAGCCAAATTGCGAGCACGGCAGTACAATGCATATGCTTCAGCCCTCATCCCAGCCACACTGTATGACTTCGCAACATAAAAGCACCTGCATTTAAGTTGTGAGAACATATTAATACATCAAGAAGTTAAAAGCATTAAGAAGATAGGTGGTCATCAAAAAGTATATTTGTCAAGGGGGTTGTTAAGACCCAACATCAAGTACAAATATAGGCAAAACAATACATACTTATTGAGTTTGGGCAATCGTCATCCCTTGAGGTAGCTAAGGATTGAACAAGACCTTATTTGGATAAGTTTTTCCATAAGAACTCAAAAGAGACAAAAATTTGAAGAAAAAATGGAATTTGATCTCCCGTAAGTTAAAAATAAATTTATTGGATAAGTTAATTTTGCTTTATAGGAAAAGCTTGTAATTCGGCATAAGAGGCTATTCAGTTTTAACATTGGACTACCTATAGATGCTCTGTCTCACAAACATTGTACTTCATGCGTCCAATTCTGGGGATAGGGAAGGGGGAAGCCGTTAGTGGTACCAAATGTGGCCAAAATACTCAGTTGTAAAATATAGGCAATCCTCCTCTCTTAAGCTAGCTCTTGACATTGAATTTAGTTAAGCTCAACTCACTTGCCGAAGAAATGAACTTAGGTCCACCGATTTCGGCCCAGAACAAATTTAAAAGGGATGAACAAAACGGATCTTTCGGTGAACAGTAATTAGTGTGTTATCTTTTTAAAGAATCCCAAATACTTTGGGGTACGTATTTATTCTAAAAATATATACTTGAATATCCTAGGTATCCAAAAAATATGAAATTGTGTGTGCATTTAATAAGCAATTAACTAAAGCGGTATGAAAATATTTGCTCCAAGAAGGAAACCTCTGAGCTCGAAAAGCCAAACTTTTGCATGAACACACTTCAGCAAAGCTAACTTCTTCTGGTTTTTTATCCCTTCCAGAACTGACTAAATCGGATAGATCAGCTGTATTCTGCCAAATGGGTGATTGATATTAGCATTGAATTTCAAATTGATGAGCACATAAAATAAAAATGCAGCAGCCTGAAAGCCGATGTTCAAAGAAGTATTTGTTCAATTCATGCAAGTTTACAACAAAAAATGGATATCAACCTGTAGCAAGAGATCATATAAGCGAACAAGCTCTTCAGGTTTGGTGACTTTTTCATTTTTATCATCATGCCGCTTTGCTAGTTTGCTTTTTGCAACCTTAACCAACAATAGGTTGCGTTCAATGGTTCTTTCTCCAAGTACAGCACTCACAGCCTTATCCAGACCATTCAAATCATCTTTCACACTTTCTGCACTTCCTGTAGTGGCCTAAAACGAAAAGAAATTCAATACTAATGAGTAAAACGACTTTTATTACAATTCTTAGTTAACAGCAAGTAATTTCCCATACCAAATCAGCCCGAATATAGCCTCGGGCTTCATGATATGCAGAAAAGATTTTGTCAAAAATAACTAGTCTTTTGTCTGCTGGAATTGAGTCTGCCGATGGACCATGTATATCTTTCTCCAACTCCTGAGCTGAGAAATATATGCAGATAGGAAAATTACTTGATATAGGCTTATAGCTAAGAAAAATATTCAGATAGAAGCATTACATGATATCGTATATCAATAGGGAAAAAAAAAATACCATACTTTAAATCAAACAACCGGCTACATTTTAAAAAAATGAAAAATGTTACATATTATTTATGAATCATAATTATAGAAACGAATGCATTTTACATGAAAATAGAAATCATGAATTCAGCTCCCCAAATACACACCATAATGCAAAACGTAATGTTTTTGAATTGATAAATATACTTATCAAATCAAGGACAAGAGAATGAAAATAACCCAATAGTTATTCCAATAAAATTTTCGCAATGTGAAATGAAGCCTTGGAAGAAAGGATTGCAATTCAATGTTTGTTCCCAAATAAATTGGTATAACTGGTATTCACATTGGGAGAAAGCCCATCTAGTGTGGGCAACAGTGCAATAACTTCACCACAGCACAAGATGAAAGAACACAACAAAATGGAAAGAATCTCCCGCAGGGTAGTAATGCCATTTTGTAGAATGGAAGAAGAGATGGGACAAAGCAACGTGTAATTTTGCTTCCAAATTACAAGACTCTTATTTGTAGTGGAAGAAAGCAACCAACCTTTCAGGATGGAAACCCTTGTTTTGGCATTTGATATAGGAAATCTGTGGCCAAGCCACAGGAATTCTGTCATGGAAGCAGCTTGTTGAGATCTTGCCTCAGCCATTACAGCCTGAAACAAACATTATTCCATTCAGTACTTTTATCAATAGGAAATAAATGAGTGAATTCAAAAAAGTACCCTACCTGATTCAAGTAATAGAATTGGATAGTCATAAAATGGTGTACTATGAAATAATAGCAAAAAGTGGCTACTATGATACATTTAAAGTGTGGATGGGTAAGAAGGGGAACAGAGGGGTTTTAATCGAGGGAATGATAGGCCCCCTTGTTTGGTTTGGTTCACAAGAAACAGAAGATAAACCATGTTTGGTTCACAAAGGGAGGGAAGAGAATATATGGATGATATAGTGTTCTACTGTATAAATGGTAATGGAGATGATGGTTAAAATAAAATCCCAGAGAAATTTAGTCTACATGATTCAACATGTATAAACTGCTTTCTGTGCCCTCCAAATCACACTTATATTGGAGACAGAACCCGTGGGGAGTGACTTTAACCCTCCAACCAAACAATTACAGGAAAGCATGATGCACAGGAAATACAAAAACTTTCTACCTAAGGACCCTGAAGTAAAGCCACCAAGCATCAAGCTAAATTTTCTGCTGAAAAATTAGGACTTCAGAAGTTCTTGAGTGTGAAGGTAGATAATTTCAGAAAGTTTATCAAAACTTAAAAGATCAGCATATCTGAACATGATTGTGTCCCTCCATTGAACAAGAAAAAATTGAAAAGTCTATCTTGTCTCAGTGCAACATTTCCATATGAATGTATTGATTTGCATATATATTACTTGTTTCCTTTTTCCCATTCATATAAAAGGAACTTATACCAACCTCTAGTTTTGCTTTAAAAAGGTCTAGTGCAGGACCTTCCACGTCACCAATTTGTAAAAGTTCAGAGGCCTGTAGATTTGACTGGCCAATTTTGTGAAGGCAGTATCGGATACTAGGTTCTAGCTCCTCAACTCGTTCACGACACAAAACTTGGTTATCCAGATCTCCATATTTCCCTAATTCCTCATATACAGCCCTATTATATAAGGAGATGGTTAAAATCTTAAGTAGTGTGAGCTAGAAAACAGAAGCATCCCAATATGCTAAATCAATTGGTCACAAATTAAACAGGTGTCTGCTGAAAGAAAGCATAAAATATCAAATCATTAACAAAATTGTCTCCTTCCAGCAAATATAAGATTGTTCCATTTTTTTTTATCTTGTTTACCAAAGAGTATCTATTTATCTTTTCTTCAAGGCAATATGGATGAATCGTGGAAGCAGAATCAACGTACCTAGCACTTTTGAAGTTCTTTAAAGCCACGTCCCAATTCTGATCTTGCTCAAACAACAAACTCCCTTTCATATAGGACTCATAAGCCTAAAATTCAGTGGACAAAAAGAGAAAGAATGTTTATTTTTTATCAACGGAATATAATATTTACATTTTAAAAAGCATAAGTCCCCAAAAAAATTAAAAAACGATTAATAATGATAAAAAAAAATAATAATAAAAAAACAGAATAGGACAAACACATGAAATTGGAACTAACCATTAAAGTGCAGACGTCTGGATGGATAAAATATATTTTATGCCCTGTAAATTACTGTGAGTTTTGATACAATTTCTAATATACTTCTTTTGATTTTAAATTATTATGAAACTTCTAAACTAGCATTAATACAATTTCTAATATACTTCTTTTGATTTTAAATTCATGTAAAACCAATGATTTCAAATTTCTTATCTATTCAAAATTTTACAATACATTTTAGCATTACTTAAATTTATTTACTCATTCCAATAACATCTGGCTTAACTGTTTTTCAGTTTATAACACTGCTTATTGCATATTATTAAGGATAATCCCTAACATATACCTTAATAATGTGTAAGTTCAATTTGTTTAAGGGAGAAAAATTTTATAGTGTTAAAAAATGAAGAAAAAAAAATGCTAAACGGAAATTTTAAGGACAACATTGAAAAATAAATGTAATTGATGGATGATGAAAAGAGTTAAACTTCCCATGTTAAAAAAACTTAAGGAATATTTTTCTTTCTTTATGACCATGTGTTGATATCTTATATTTTTTTCTACTTACTACTACCTATTAAGATCAAACGAAGCATTTAAAATTTATAAATAAAATATAAAGAAAAGGCATATAATTCCATAAATAAAATGAAATATAGACATTTGAAAATGCCCGCATGTTGACCACCTCAGAAGCAGTTGATCATAAAAAAACTGCACCAAGAAGATAGGGGAACAAAATACTGCAGCAAACTAATCATAACCAAATGGGGAAATAGAAGACACACCTCAGCTTCCAAAGATGTTCTAGAATCTGCCTTGACAGCACACAATTGTGAAAACAAAGTAGCCCATTTTACCGCTTTCCGCAACCTACCAATCAAATATATACGTTGAGTTGCATTTGGACCATTTGGAAGCTGCCTTTTCTCCATGGCATGACTCCAAGCTCTCTCTGCTGTATACAGAATTAGATGAAGAAACCTGATTTGAAACCATAACACCTCCAATGTTAGAAATAAATGTCCAATTAAAAATGTAACCACAGATTGATTTATTTTCTTTATTTTTTCCATAAATTACTGAAAAACATTCTAAGAACAGCAAGACAAAAAAAAAAAGGTCTAAATGATGGTTTTGTATAAATATTTAGGTATTTGTGATGGCTCCACTCATGGACCTATCACAACGAAAGAAGGGGGACAGGGGTGGGATGGGAGGGGGGATGGGAGGGGGGATGGGAAGTGACAAGGAAAACAGTGGAGAATTTTCCATTAAACTAGATTCTAACAAACATGCCCAACGGGGCACAGGAGTGTAAATGTGAGTGAAGAAAGGAGAAGAGGATATTTTGGCAATTAGTAGGGTTGCTTGGGTGTTTCCTAGACATCTTTATAATAAATTCAATTCTTGTTGCAGATTGTTTTAGGCTCAGGTAACAACTTGCATATAATCTTAGCAATAGAAAGCTAATAGAGATTCTATGCGATTCAAGAGTACAACAACCCCAGGGAATTATCAATAGCAATTAAGATAGTAAAGCCTAACAACTAACATCCAATCAGAGCCCTTTTAATATTCTTTGCCTTCCATCAAAATTTCAAATCAACTACAAAAAGGTGCCATAACTTGTGTCAGAAAAGAAAAATACCGCAACTGAAGCATACCTTACTTCAGAGACAGTGGATTCAGTTATGGTCCTTTTAGCATATTTGCCACGACCATGGGTAAACTTCAGCGATTTATACAACCTCCTCAAACGAGCTGTGCAATACCTCCTACAATGTTGAGCAAAAAAGTAATTTGTTAGCAATCTATACATATTTCAGCATCTTACCTAAGGCAACAGATTGGATACGTGGTTTCGATAAGGTGATTGCATAACTAAATAGCAAATCCACAAATGCTATAACACTCGAAGTCTAGAGCACCAAGTAGCACAAACCATAAAGGAAATATGTTACACATAACAATCAGGATAAAAGCAAAGCTGAAAAATCAACGGACATTGTGTCTCCCAAATGAATCATTCTTAGGGATACAAACAAGGTTTTAAAAAAGCATCCACAACCCTTGACTTACTGTAACAGTAATTGCAGCCGCATTGACCGCGTTTACATGAAATGTCAAGTAGCAACGAAACTCTGCACTCAATTTAAAACCTTTGATGCAGATTGTAATACATCTAGAGACAGAAAATAAATAAATTGCTATTTGATTGACATCGTGGTAGCAAGTGCATAAATACATACCTATAACGAGTGTAATCTCCGTGGCGCAAGCCATGCTGCATTTGAGCCGATTTCAACAATTGCAGCACTGATAAATTTTTAAAACAGAAATATCAATTAGACGAATCGTCAAAGTTCCACCACTAAACGCAGTATTTTCGTTTCTTTGGTAAAATAAAGACCAAAGGAAAATGAACGGAGCAGCATTGGACAGCGAAGTAAAAGACAAACCGTTAACGGAGAATTTGGGAACGATCTGATCGGAACTATCCGGTTTCGGAGCGTCGATTTCCATAGCAGACACTTGGCTCTCCTTGCCCATCGAGTCTTGATTAGTTCAAATGGATCACACAACCAGTGAGCAAATGAGAGAAAAAAAAAATTGAAGGCTCGATCGAAGAACAATGAGGACGCTGCAACAGATCTTGAAATAAGGATATCTGGGAATGAGACAAACCTGGCTCGCGAGGGTTTCTGGTGTCGTGAAAGGGTTGAGGTTGAAGCAGATAGGAGCCCCTGCGAACGTTACTTGCATACACTGTGACAAAAGAAAAGACTCCAAAATGAATAGAACTGTGGGTGCAAGGAAAGAAGCGAAGACCGCGGCCAGTAAACAAAAACTATAGTATGCCCGTATGTTTAAAAGGGCCGGGCTGGGCCCGCCAAGCCCGGCCCAGTTAGCCTGAGGTAGGGTTTGGACCGGTAAGTAACCTGAATTTTTACTTTCTTAAATTAAATATAATTTTAGTCTCTAAATTATTAAGTGATTTTAGTTTTCGTCCTCTTTGAATGATTTATTTATTTTAGTCCTTTTAATTTTGACACTTTTATATTTAGTCTTTAAAAAGTAACGATACATGACTTCTCGATTCACCAAAATTGGATCCACACACTAATAAAGACTTTCCTGTTCAAAACTCATGACCAACGGAAACTTTCCTGTTCATTAAAATAGGACCTACACACCAATGTAGGACTTCTTCACGTCATCCGTCATTGATTACGTAAGAAAACATAAGATTTACAATCACCTTGTAGAAAACAACAACTCAACCAACCCATGTTCCACTTGACACACGATCCAATTAACTTTGCAACTATACCATGCAAGAACAACATTACGGATCATGCATTTAACCATTACAACTCACCATATAATTGTCCCTACAACCAACACATATCATGATACATAGGCTCACAACATCTCAATCATCACTAATTTCCTAGGAACATTTCTAAAATGCACAACAAAGTATCTAACACTACCATGCATTGGGAAAACATCACAACATCATAGAAATATACTACAACTTTCTATAAAATACCACAACTTCAACCAAAACATCATATAATAATACTACAACATCCTATAGAATATCACGACAACATATAAAATACCACGAATTCATATACACCACTAAAACATCATATAAAAATATTACGACTTCCTATAAAATATCACGGCACCATATAAAAATATTGCGACTTTATATAAAACACCACAACACCATATAAAATATTACGACTTCATATACAATAACAAAACATCATATAAAAATACTACAATTTCCTATAAAACACCACGACAATATATAAAATACTATGACTTCATATACAGTACAAAAATATCGTATAAAAATATTACGGCTTCCTATAAAATACCACAACATCATATAAAAATACTACAACTTCGTATGTAACACCAAATCATCATATAAAAATAAAACAACATCCTTTAAAATAGGACGACAACATATAAAATACTACTGTTTTTCTATGTTTTTCTATAGAATGCAATGATAACATATAAAATACTACAACTTCATTAGAAAATCTCCAAACATATAAGCTAACTATTAAAAAATCCAAAGAAAAGAAAAGAAAAACCTCTAAAAGAAAAAAGTTTAAAAAAATTATGTGTTTTTAAAATAATAAAATTTGATTATAAAACTTTTATTTATATTTTAAACTTTTGTTATTAAAATAATCAAATCTCAATATTTTATTTTATTGGGATTTTAATATCTAAACTTTCCTTTATGTTATTTCTTTTCCCCTCTATATTATTTTTTTCGTGTGAGTTTTTGTTCAATAAATATATATATATATATATATATATATAACAATATATAATTAAATATACAATGAAATACCTCATTTTTTAGAAATTACAAAATATTATTAAAAATAAAATAAAAAACTGAGCAAACAGTAAAAATATCTTTTTACATTTTTTATATAAAGATGAATATATGGTGTGTTTCGGTTGGATCTGCTTCCACTACACGATTTTCGCTACTCGTCCGGTCCTATGTCCTCGTTCTTCTTGGTCTTCGTTCACTTTCTCAATTTCGTCTGTCCGGATACCTGCTAAAGGTACTCCGACACTCAAGTTAGAGTTGACCTTGAGATTTAAAGGTTAGAGATAGAGAGAGAGAAAGAGTGAAATAAATATGCATTCAATGGAACCACCTACCTCTTACCCTTGACTCATATTTATAGTTTTCTTTATGGGCCAATGATTAACAAAATCTTAATTACGGCCCAATTGTAGGCCAGTTAATTTGGTTTTACCTTAATCTTGAAAGCTTACTAAATTCTAACTTTCATCCTCGGCCGGGCGTAAGTGTCATCCGTCACGTTAGAGCTTTGGTGAGGAACCCGTCCAATTTGGAGATCGGATTAGCTACCCTATGCGATCGTCCGTCACGAATCCTTCACATGGGTATCCAGCCTGGACGGACCACCTGTACGGTTTTGATGGTGACACAGGCTCGACGCAGTGGTCATACCAGACGTTTCGTCTTTCAGCATATTTTCGAAGAATATTTTTTGAGCATGGAGAATGCGGGGTTATCTTGTGACGATAAGACTCCATGTGGATTCTTCAAAGTTTTTCTTATAAACAGGGGTTGCACCCAGTCGCAGATACCGAGCTTCGCTATGGTTTTTTCTTGAGTTCCATCATATATCGATCGTCCTGATTCTCTTTATGGTCGTCCGTCTCACTTCCTACTGTACATGGGTTGAATGAATCATAATTTCAATCCGACTTAGGAACAACAGTGGTTTGGTCAATTTGTTTCTTAAAATAATTTATAAGATAAGAATTTAGATGTTTTTTTAGTTTGAAATATTAATTTCATTTTATATCGTTTCTTCAGCTCAAAATATTATTTCTCATACTATTTTTGGAACTCAAATTTGTTTAAATGACTTTATATTTAAAATCCTGTAATATTATTAATGTAAAAAGTTTTATGTAGTAGTTTTGGTTTTTTCTAAAATCGAATTTTCTTTATTTTACTTTTTTATATTTTAGGTTTTAATAGGTAAAGATATTTCCAATTCTGAATCACCGAATTAAATCTACATTAAATCACATACAGTATAGAAAACTATTTTATCTCTTCATTCTATAAGTCATAAAATGAAGAGAATATTAAAAAACTTCATCGTATAAATTATGTTTTTTTTGTTGTAAAATTAGCTTTCTTTATTATTTAAATAATCATATATTATTATAAATAAGAATTCACCCTAAAGATTGCAATGAATTAACGAAGGAAATTAAGTATGTAATTTTATATTCTTCTCAGTCTCTTTATTTAGTAGCTGCAACTTTTTAGCTTCTAAACCAACTATGAATTTTGCATAAGTCTGCTGATCATACTAGGGTGTCATCTTTCTTGTGAAGGATATCAATCTTTCTTGTGGAAGGTATCATCTTTCTTGTGGAGGGTATCATCGGCTTTGGCTTCTCCATCACCTGTCTCATCATCTTCATCGGCTTTGGCTTCTCCGTCACCTGTCTCATCATCTTCTAAGTGACGCCTGTCGTAATAATGCTTTAAGAAAGGTGGCCACAAATCTAACAACCGATCACCGAAGGGTTTTATGAAATAGAATATAGCTCCAAGTTGGAAAGCCTTTGTCATGGTAGACAGAGTAAAATCATCAGACATCACTGCAGATGGTTAAATGTCAAAAGTTGAAAACTTGAGTAAAAATGTAAAAGACTAGTTCCTTGATGGTTAAACAGTCAAAAGTTGTAAACTTGAGTAAAAATGTAAAAGACTAGTATTACTTACTGACAAAAGCAATATCAAATCCTTCTTCATCGAGAAATTGCAGGAATTCAAAGCCATTCATCATTGGCATATTAAGCTCCATGACGATCATATGAATCTCTATTTCTTCTTTCCGCAAAACTTCCACAGCCATTGAAGATTCAAAGCATATTACAGCTGCACACAATTCAAGCATAAGAATTACATATTTCTCTCAAAGAATGATTACGAATAGAATATTATATATACCTAACCTTTATGAGACTTTTCTTTGCATGATTTCTCCATGTATTCAAGAACTCCGGAATCAGTATCAATGACAAGGACATTAAGACTTGATGGAAATTCAGGGATGTCAATTTCAGAAGACGAAGTTCCGGCCATCACTCTCCACTATCACCTTAGACTAGGAATGGAGAAAGCAATTGAAAGAAATGAATACATATGGCATGGTTTAACAAAATTCAAATCCCCTATTAAACTGATCCAAGGTTGAAACAACATAAATCAAATATCCGGGTAATTAAAAAGACCCAGCAAATTTCAGCACAAGCGAATGTTAGACAAATGTCACAGCTCAAACTACATCAAACTAAAACAATAAAGCATCTTACATCATTCTACCATAATTAATCATACTAAATAAGATTCAGAAAACCAGGAACCGGAATCCAATATTCTTCATTCAAACCAGAAACACCATCTCTTGCGGGACCTAGACAAAATTGCAGCTAGAAATCGAGACCTCACGTTCCATTCCAGCAACAAACCGAATGCACCAAAATCCAAAACACCATCAAATAGGAATTCTAAAACGGTAAACAAACATGTGCAAAATTATATATATCAATGGATTTTGGTATCATTTATTATGTATGCTGTTATGATCAAAATTGTTTTGTGCACAACTGTTTTGTGATAAATGGAGAAAAGCTTGTGATACTGAATTTTTTATCCTGGCCAGCAATGACATATGGGAGTCAAGCCCCAGAATATTAAGTAACTTCTAATGCTTGGTCATTAGAAAACAGTGGATCATGAATTTCAATATATATTTTGGAGGTGATGAAGAACCAAGAGGCTGTGAATCTCATAAGACTCAGGGATCCACAAGAAGCAGCTGAGTGTTTGGCAAAGGAAAGTTTGATTAGGCAAAAAAAGAGGGTTCTATAAAGATACATGACAAATGAAACTTAAAAGACTCACCAAAATGGAAAAATTGGTTTGTTCCATGGTGGGAACACTTTTCCTTAATTTCTCATTAAGCCCATTAAATTTAAAATGAAAAAGTTAGTTTTAGAACTCAATACTAAAGTATTTTCAATTTTGGTAAAATTCCTAAAGCAGGTTGAGTTGCACAATTTAACCAACTACTCACTCTATTACTCTAACACACTCACTCCATTATCATTTATATATACTCCACAACTTTATCCTTCCAGGCACCTGTTGATAGAGAGCTATCTAGACCAAGCTTAAGAAGTTGGTACACAATAAAGTTTTGGTTTTGGGAGAGATGAGAAAATGCATGGATAGAGGATGAAGATGCACTTGGATTATTCCAGACATAATGCTCTAAGTTTGTTTCACTATAAAACATAGAAACTAAAAAACACTGCAGCAGTTGAGTGAAAAAAAAGATAAGAACAAAGGCTTACTACTTTTCAGAAAAAAAATATATATATTTCATTACATTATACCACACGAAGGACACGAACAAAGGGATGTCAACATATGAGTGAAACAGAGACCCACGCACATGAGTGCGGAACAGATCACATGAACAGAGGCGAAACCGTGCGACCACCGAAGGGGGCACGACGCGACCACCGCTGACGGCGAGATTGGGGCCGACGGCGAGCGCGAGCGAGGGGGAAAAGTTGTTGAAACGAACACTAACCTTGTCGGAGGCACCGATTCTTCTCTTCTACCCACTGGAACACTGGAACCCTACAGAAGACGATAGCACGATTGAGAAATACAAGGGTTATATGACAAAGAGATACTTGGAGAAATAATAAAAAGTTTTAGGGTATTGCTCCTCTACCACCACACCATGCTTCCTCCACCTCCCCAAATTTTTTTAATTTCAATTTTATCCTTCCTACTTTTACTCATTTATTTTTGCTGGGCAGTTACACCCCCACCGTCTTTCACGGGTTCCATTTTCTTCTTTCATTTCCGTTTCACTTCTTTCTCCTCTTTCATTTCCGTTTCTCACCCATTTCCCTTTCACGTCTTCTCATTTCCCAAGAAAACCCCAAACAAGGAAAAGGGAACAAAAAAGTTGAATCATCCGGTACCACATAAGTTTTCTAACGTAGTATATGTGAAGATTTGGCATGTGTGGGGAAGGAACTTGAAAGATTGTTTATTTGACTGGTTATCAGGTTGAAAAAATATTTTTGGAGAACAAATTTAATGCTGTCATGCACTTTGCTGCTGTTGCATACGTGGGAGAAAGCACAATGGATCCTCTTAAGTAAGCACTTCTGAATTTTGTTCATTCAAGTTAATCTCAGCTGAATAAGTTGTGGAAGGTACTTGTGCTGAGTTTCTAATTTCAAACATCTATATCTAAGTACTCTAACTCACGTATTAGCTTTTTAGATACCCGTTGATATTTTAAGTATTATCTGAATTGACACACAGATTTCTGTTATGGTCTTGCTTTTGTCAATAAATTCACGCATTGAATCTGTAAACACACTTTAAACACAAAGTGTAATGCAGGATTCGTGTGTATTTCTATTTGTTGTTCTTATTGAAATAATGTTTGCAATGAATGCCAGACTAGTTATAAATAAGTTGGACTATTCTAAAACCTTTTTTATATAGAGGATGTTTTTGATTGAGTACACCCATATTTGCTATTGCTACTCTAAGAATGAATTATGTTATTGATATTGCTATTTTTTGGAATTAGATATGAATTTGTTGATAGAGTTAGGCAATTTGTTGTTACAAGAATGGTATTTTATGGTTGAGTTGACCAATTTTGGTTTTACTTTATTAATAATTTAATTCGTTTCGAATTTGCATGTTTGGTAGGTATTATCACAATATTACATCAAACACTTGTTGGTATTGGAGGCTATGGCCAAGCATGATGTGAAGACATTGATAGATAGGAGCCCCTGCGAACGTTACTTGCATACACTGTGACAAAAGAAAAGACTCCGAAATGAATAGAACTGTGGGTGCAAGGAAAGAAGCGAAGACCGCGGCCAGTAAACAAAAACTGTAGTATGCCCGTATGTTTAAAAGGGCCGGGCCAGCCAAGCCCGGCCCAGTTAGCCTGAGGTATGGTTTGGACCGGTAATTAACCCGAATTTTTACTTTCTTAAACTAAAGTAATAACAAAATACATTATGAAAAATTGTTTGACGACAATATATAATATGATCAACTCGTTATAATAAAAATAAAGTGAAAAGGTGTTAAAAATCATTTGTAACATGTCAAACTGTTGTGCTTTTTACATATTTTAAAATATTTTAATAAATGTTTGAGGTTTTTGTTAACATGGATACTTTAATGTAGTAATTATCATTGTCATGTTAAAAAATGTGTGCTTAAAATTATAGAATTCCATTAATATAAATATAAAACTTTATATCAAGGACAGTCACATAAGGGAAAACATGAAGTTAGGTTTTGAAATATGGTCATACCAACTAATTCAAAATAGAAATACTCTTGACAAATTTGAAGTTGAATGTAAGGGCCAGAGAAATTTCTAAAACAAGGCAGACAGGCCCATAGAAATTAAAGGCAGCCTTAGGGGCAGGGGGTTTTACTAAGTCAGAGTTCATTTTAGCTAAAATTCTCTCTCTCTAAAAGGTGGGTTCTTTAAAAGCTTTGCCTTCTCTCTAAACCTTGCTCCACCTTCTCTCTACTCTTTCTCAAATTTTCATCGTTTCATTTTCAAATACGTGGTGCCCCACGTTTCCAAAGTCGAGAGCTTCCAAATCATCCGATTAGTTTCGTGTCTCTCCGCTGATAAGGTAAATTTCCCATTCTCCGCACCCTAGGGTTTTACTCATGCAAAGGTTATACTTGCAAGTAGGGTTATTTTTATTTTTCCTTATCCTATCAAGTTCTAAAGATTGTGCTCTACACCAATTTGGTGGCTTATAGGTACTGTCGAAATTACCTCTATGCGAAGATACTTTTAGGGCGTTTTTTTAGGAACTGTGCTGTGAGAACCAAAAGGTAAGGGGAGCTAATTATTTTGTGCAAATTTATTTTATAAAATATATGCATATTGGATTTGAAGCTATGTACGGTTTGAATTGTATTTCTCACGGTTTTATATACCTGTTGAGCATGAATTGGATTGTGCAAATGATGAACCTGTGATTAATTGTCTGTGGTGTGTTTTGATGAACTTGATTGTGGTAATTTGGACTGTTAGGAGAGGTATGCATTGGTTATATTATGGGTTATGCGTTGATGGAAGAAATCTTTTATTCGATTAGGATTAAATATAAAATATTATAATTCAATATATGTTGGAAAGTTTAGAGATGAAGAAACTTAGGTTCGCTGGTTTTAGAAAGGTTGAAGAGGTGTTGTAGTTCTGGTATGGGAATGTAGAAACGTTAGTGTTTCACGTAAAGGAAGAGATATTGCAGGTTTGTGGTTGTCTGGTGATGTAGAGAAAATGAAAGAAGAAGGGTTATTGGGAAAGTAGAGAAGGTAAATAAAATGAATGATTAAATGGGGGAGAATTTATATCAAGGGTTTACGTGATTGAGATTTAGAAGAAAGAAAACAGGGGCATGTTTTGTACGTCTGTGTCGGTAGTGGGGAGAATTTAGAATATGGTATATGTTAAGTATTGAGTAGTGAGAAAAGAGAGAAAGTGGTTAGGATGTGAAATCTTGGGTTGCAGGAGATATATATGTTTTACTGTATGAAGAAGTAAGATTTAAGGGTAGTAATTAAAGGCAGAGAAGAGAGTTATTCAATGGTGTTTTCGGGAATTAGGAGAATGGTTGGTTAGCACAGGTGGTATGCCTCACGACATTTTTTTTTAGCACTCGGAAGAATGGTTATTCTCGTCGGAGGGAAGGAATGGAAAGGGTTTTTGCTTTGCATGGGAAGGTTTTGCAATCAGAAGTAATATTTTAGGTTATGAAGAAGAAGAAAATATTGGGTTTAAGGGGTGTTAAGTAGTTGCTGGATGAAAGTGTTGGGGTAAGCTTTTATAAGGAGAAGAAAGTGTTATTGTTGAGTGGAGTTTGGTTCAGAGGTGGTGGGATACTAAGTTAGGAAAAAAAAAAAGAGATTATAATAATAAAATAATTGAAAAAGAAGTGTTATATTTGTGGTTAATGAACAGTAGAAACAAAAGAAATAATTTAAAATGGTTTTATGGAAGAGATTTTAGTTTTATGGATGCAGGACTGAATGTATGATTTTGGTGTTTAATATTTTGAAATGTAGGGGCCACTTGGTGTGAGGGTGTAATATTAATTAAAATTAATAAATGAATAAATAAACATGATGCAATAAATGGTGGTTTACGTGAGAAAATTAGTTTGGAGGAAGGTGACTTAGGTGGGGTCCACCTTGAAACATGAATGAAATATTTATGTTGGTTAAGTGTCTCTAGAACATAAGTTTATCATTGTTTATTAGCAATAGGTTATAATATCTTATATTTTTTTATATATTATATGATGTATAATATGTTAAAATCATTCTTTTATTTGTATGGGATTGTTTAAATATTAGAAACGTTACTTAACTTAGTTGTATTTAGTATTATATTATATATATAAATATTAGAATGGTTTTATTTAATATTTATATTATTGATATGTAAATATTAGAATTATTAAGTTTAGCATGTGATTAAACTTTTAGTTGGTATAAAATTAAATTATAATAACAAAGTAGCTTGTTGTTTTGTTAGTAGGTACGAATAAGTTAAAAGATGATACAAACGATTTTCATGATTTAACCTGAGGAATTATTATGTATATGTTGATTGTGACAAAAAAAGTATATGATTACAAAGTGATGAAAGTACGAACCAAGTGGTAAACCAAGTTCCATCTGTGTAGAATCTCTTGGTGAGATTCTTAGTGTTTTAAAATGAAAGTAGGGTCTCAGCCTTGGGAGTCATTCTGACGCTTCAATGGTCAATCAAACTCACTTAGAGTGGTGAGAAGTAGCAGGAGGTCCTTAGTCTTGGGGGCTCCCAGTATGCCTCAAGGCGTGGAACGAACTAACCTCGTGAGTGTGACAGGGTGGAGAACCCAAGTTTCATAAGTCACCACGGGTGCAAGACTCGTCATAGCTCGACTATCATTTTAAAGTCCGGACGAGTCAAGTCTAGTATTCAACATGTTAGGATTTATGACTTAATCTGTTTTGATTAAAAAAAAATTAACTCTTGTATATTATATGTTTGATATGATGTATGCTTTTTATATAATTAGCTCACCCTTGCATTTGCTTGTGTTCATGTTGTATACTTTTCTTTTGCAATGATCATCTACTTGGATGTGAGCAGAGGAGAATGAAGTCAATGTGGAGAACGTCTTGGAGGAGAATGGAGATGTAGCTGCCTAGATGCTCTAGGATTTCATAGCCTCTCTTGTTATTCGAAACACTTTCTTTTTATGTTTTTCTTTTATATACTTTAGTTCTTCAAGTTTTAAATTTCTCCTAAATTTGGATAACTTTAATCCCTAATTCTTAAGTACTTAACTGTCATCCTAAATTCTGCTTTCTAATATTGTATGTGATGACGTCTTATTAGTATATGCATGACGTATATTATTGGGATGTCACATTGAGTATGAACATGTGAATGCTATGTAATTTATATCTGGAATTCAAAATTTAAATAATAAAAATAAATGTATTAGTATAGTAAACATTACTGGTTGAATAGGTATTTAAAATTAATTTTACAAAATTATGTTTTTATATACTTTTTAAAAGGTTATTGACTGAGGATGAACCATCTTGATCAATCACCCAATTTATTTCAATCTAATGTGTTTTGTCTCGACTTTTAACTTGAATATGTTAATTTTGACCTTTTGTTCAAATTGAATCATCTCAACCTTTGTCTCAAGCTGACGTACTTTGATTCAAGGCAACTTGTCTTGACCTTTGGTCTAGGAAAGGTTTCTTTAACCTTTAGTCCATTCAGACTCGTCTCGATATTTAGTTTGGGTTTGTTTGTTTAAACATTCAGGGTTTTGCTCCCTCCACCACCACCCCCTCCTCCCTCCACCTCCCCATCCCCGTTTTACCTTTCTCTCCACCTTCACATTCCTGTTCTTCAGTACAATTTTATTTTTAGGGTTAGTGTTTTTTAACTCCTATCCACTTTAATTTCCTACAAGTATTTGTTATTGACAGTTATGTTGTTTCTTTCTTTCTTCGATCTCATCACCTAAACAACACAATTGTCTTGATGGTGGACTCATGTTTCTATGTTTCATTTTCTTTTGCTTTTTATGCTTCTTTCCATTGTTGTATCTTTTGAACTTTCTGATTGTTTATCTTATCCAGACCAACGTACTAAGAGTTAAGCAATCTCACATAAAAAAAACATGTTGATACATGAAGAAGAAATATATGTCACAAAGTGTTAGAACAAATATTGTGGATGATAGTTAATTTTACAAAAAAGTTGAAACATTTTATATAATCATTTAAATAAAAAATAAAATATTGAAATTTTAAAACTTTAAAAGAGAAATTTGATCATTTAAATTTAGAAAAATTTTAAATTATAATTAATTAGTAAGAATTTTGAACTTTTGAAATTTTTTTAATTAATTTATGTATACATTTTTTTATTTTTTTATTCCGTTATGGTTTTGAAATTGAGATACAAGTGTTTTAACATATTTTACTAACAATAATGAATATTTATCTCAGGTTAGCAATCAACTGTGATTAATTTCTAGATTTATTTTGCAATCATTTTTTTCACCAACATTAATCATATATGTTTTCATTGATGTCATTTAGAATTTTTTTATCAATGTTAATGATTTTTTTTATGATGTTAGTCATAAAATATTCATTATTGTTAGTCATAAAATATTAATTATCATTTGGAACCACTGCACCGCCGAATGACCACCGCAAACACCCCACACTGCCTCACCACGAAAAGCCATACCACCGCACACCAAACAAATATGGAGAAAAGAAGTAAGAGTTGGGAGATGAAAAGAAACGAATATGCGCGAGAATTTGAGGGGACGAGAATCTAAAAAGAGAAAAAGTGAGACTTCGAAAAGTGGAAGTTGGGGCTCCGTGAATGAAAATGGGTGAGTAAAATGAATAAGACAGAGTTTTGTAAAAAGTAAATAAATAGAATTAAAAGTAAAAAAAAAAAAACTTTTGTAATTAAAATTTTTTTGTAAAGGGTTGAAGAGGTGGAAGAAACAAAAGGGGTAGTGG
This sequence comes from Vigna radiata var. radiata, assembly GCF_000741045.1. Classification (NCBI taxonomy): domain Eukaryota; kingdom Viridiplantae; phylum Streptophyta; class Magnoliopsida; order Fabales; family Fabaceae; genus Vigna; species Vigna radiata. The sequence goes on along the minus strand of NC_028357.1, from coordinate 53,577,621 downwards.
AGGGAGCAATACCCAACATTAGCCTCACGGTCTTCCTTAACATCTGGTTATGGTTGGCCTATCTCTGTTTTACATGAATCGACACAGTTAATATTTAGTCATAGTCGATTATTTTAAGCTTTGGATTTAGTTAACATGTTTCAGTGTTTGGATTTAGTTAATATGTTTCAATAATAATATTGTTGTTAAAGCAATCAAATTTATATTATTTATCTATAACAATTTTAGTATTACGAAGAAAATAACCATAGTCCTTTTTAGCGGTAAATGTATTTTGATAATTTAACTTTTAAAATTGCAATTTGTTTATTTTTTTACGATTGAGTCGTTTTTTTTTCTCTACTTAAAATATTATCAACTGTTGTTAGTATTTACCATAAAGTTAAATAATTATCGTTTTACTATTAATTTAGTTGTTGAATATTGATTACAGAAGACTTATCAGATATTTACTTCTGCAACACAAGTCCTTTTATCTTAATTATATAAATGTGTCACCTTAGTTTTTGCTCTTACAAATATACCATTCCTTAGTTTAATTCTTAGAAATATATTATTTTAATTTTAGTCGTCATAAATATATAGCCTTTTACTTTTATTTTTAGAAATATGTTACTTTTCCTATTTCAATCCTTATAAATATAATATTGTATTTTAGTTTCTAATAAATGTATAGAACCATGCATATGCATATAAACTAACTCGCCAAGATGATATTATTATAGTTAATTTGACCACTTTACTAACATGACATGTAAAGAGGTAACTACGATATCGTTACTGTATAGTAGGAGGTCGGACGGATCAAATATATATCTGGGACGGTCGGACCAAAGATGCAACTAAACGAAAAATCACCAAGGATGACCGGCCACCCAGGACCGAGCAAGTCATCCGGTCGGTTCCTAGATTAAACCTTGCTCGGATAAAACGATGAAAACAGTACCATATGAAGGGATAATCGGTAGGTACCGGCCAGTCATGATATCACAGAAACTATACAAAAATTAAGGAGATAAACAAGATTAGGGACACTTGGGCCAAGGTTGGGCCGTAATTAAGAAGAGACTAATCATAGGCCCACCAGGAAAACTATAAATAAAGATCAAAGGTAAGAGTAGGTAAGAACAGTTAATGCACATTTACTCCAGACTACTGTTTTCTCTCTATCTCTATAGTAGCTTTGAGATTTGACTTGAGCGTCGGAGTCTTTTTGACAGGTACCCGACCGACTTTCGATTTCGGTATTGAAGGGAGCTGATTGGAACCGGACGACTAGAAGAAATTGTGAAGGGTCGACTGCAGTACCGGCACACCCGAAACAATTACCTTACCATTAAGTATAGTTAAAATTATATTTTAACATTAATATGTGTACCATAGAGGGCCGGTCAAAGACCAGCCGAACGCCCAGCAACCCCAGGTGTCCACGTGTGAGACATATACGTGACCGGTAGTTAGGAGCTAGGGTTTACAGAGGGTTGTCATCTTCACGGTAACAACGACGGACCTGTGCACCCTGGGCAGGTGGGCGCAACAAACCGTGCCCGAAATCAGGCAGGGCGGACGACTACCAACCAAACCGAAGGGTTTTCACGAATATCTGCATGCCCTTTTAGTCCGTCTCGGCATTGCACGAGAGCCAAGGCATCGGACGAGAATTAACAGCGACCGGTCGTGTCTGCATGACCTTTTTAACCCATCACGACATCGCGTGAGCCAAAGCGCTGGACAAGAGTTAACAGAGACCGGCGGCCCGGCGACTCCACTTCAGGTAGAAGGAAGCGATGTAACTAGATTAAGTTAAAACGGAATTAAAAGAATTGGGCCACAAATTGAGCCATGATTAAGGAATAGGTAATCAAGGGCCCATAACGAATACTATAAATACAGGTCAAAGGTGAAATGTAGTTAGTTACATTTAATACGCATTTATTCTACTCTCTTTCTATCTCTGCCCCTTTTACCTAACACTTGACACTGACTTGAGCGTCGAAGTGTCATTAGCATGTATCCAACGGAAGTCGAGCATTCCACGTCAGCGGACAGTTGACAAGAGAAAATTGTGTAGAAAGATTTGGAGACATTTCCAACAATAACAATACGAATTATTTTCTTATAAAACTTGTATTTAAAAAAATAACTTAAATTTGTCTGTCAGCTCGTGTTATTTATTTTGTTATCCCATTTTAATTTCAACCGTTGATATTTGTTTATTAAATAAATAAACGGTGCAAAGTTCAGGTGTAGATAGAGAACCGGAACGGTGAAGTAGGGACCCACGAGAATCAGCGCAAGACATGGAAACTCGAATGCTATCTTATCCTGGATAACATTTCAGCTACTTCCTCCACTCTTCGGTCCTTCATGTTCCACGCTGTCACCGCCCGGTAGCCTCACACAAACCCAAAATGGCGTTCTCATCGTCCCTATGGTCTTCCCTCATTGTTCCAAACCCCAACAGAACCACCATTTCCCCTCGATTCTCTCACAAACCGCACAAATTGCGGCTGTCGCCGGCATTTGCCATCCCGCCGCTCTCGACAGCTACCGCGGCCGACGTATCGGGTGCTATCGACGGGACTACAGTGGCTGTGGTGAGCGGGGGGTTCGTGGCGGCGCTGGCTGCTGTGCTGTCGCTGACGGACCCCGAGCGGCGGCGACAGATGCAGGCGGAGGAAGTGGGGGGAGGAGACAAGGAGGTGGTGAGGGAGTACTTCAACAACTCCGGGTTCCAGCGCTGGAAGAAAATCTACGGCGACACAGACGAGGTGAACCGGGTTCAGCGCGACATTCGGTTGGGACACTCGAAGACCGTAGAGAACACGCTGAGCATGTTGAAGGACGAAGGATCGCTTCAGGGCGTTACGGTTTGCGACGCCGGGTGTGGGACCGGTTCGCTCTCGATTCCTCTCGCGAAAGAGGGGGCTGTCGTGTTCGCCAGTGATATCTCCGCAGCTATGGTTGCTGAAGCTGAGAAACAGGTTGCCCTGCATTCCTGTTTTCTTCTTCAAAATAGCGGCGCTTAGTTCGTTTGATTAGTAGTTATTCATACTTTAATATTTTTTATATCTGTTAATTTAACATCTTATTAGTATTTCATGTGCACAGCGAAGAATTAAAGGCATTTATTAACATGGCATTGAATTTTTTCAAAATTGATAAATATCCAATAAATTAGTGAAATCTGATAAATACCCGTATAGTGGATGTGCATATGGTTATAAATTATAATACAGGTCCTAGGTACAGACAACAGCCTTCTAATCAAGAGTTTGAGCACGTGACACGTATAAGGTTCGGGATTGTGCTCTATTCTACCAAACTCTTAAAATTATAAGCTCGAGCTTAGTGTCATGTTTGACTCATTTATGTACTTGAGTTTGATATTAAGCTTAAATTTACCTGTTTGAAAACCTAAACGAGCTTGATGAAGGAATTAACAAATTAAATAGTCGATGAACATTAGTAAGATGAATAGCTGAGGTACCCCCTTCCCCCTGACGCGATGAACACATAGGAGAGGTGAGGTCAAGTAATACGCCATTGCTGACGTTAAACAATGACTTTCCATTTGGTGCAGGCAAAAGAACAACTTGTAGCCAGTGAGAACGGATCTACCCCTGTGGTGCCAAAGTTTGTAGTGAAGGATTTGGAGAGTTTGGATGGAAAGTATGACACGGTGGTCTGCCTTGATGTTTTGATTCATTACCCTCAAAGTAAAGCTGATGGGATGATCGGCCACCTTGCTTCATTGGCCAACAACCGATTGATTCTGAGTTTTGCTCCGAAGACGTTTTATTATGATATACTAAAGAGGATTGGAGAGTTGTTCCCTGGTCCTTCAAAGGCAACAAGAGCATATCTTCACTCCGAAGCAGATGTTGAAAGGGCATTGAAAAAGGTTGGCTGGACCATAAGGAAGAAAGGCTTAATCACTACTCAATTTTACTTTGCCAAACTCATTGAGGCTGTTCCTATGTAGTGAGGACTGAAAGGTAAGTTTTGTATAATTGGAGCAAAGTCTTAGTGTAAAATCTCGTGATTTTGTATGCTATTATTCTGCGCATATAATTCTATCATGTATATTTCTTCTTAGTATAGAAGATGCTGATGAATTGAGGCTATGTTTAGTATATTGTATATCTCAGAGATAAACCCGTAGCAGAAACAAAACCTATGGTAAAATGTATTATAGATCCCCCACGGTTTGGTCATATTTGGTTCTAGTCCTTCCATTTTAAAATAAGTGGTTTTTCAGTTTTTTCTGAGATATAGTGATTTTATCGACGTTCCTATCCTTCATTTCAACCTAGCGAGGGAGCAATTCCTCCACATTTCAGAAAATACAAGAACCAAAACCACCATTTTTAAAATCTAGGGACTAATACTAATTTTGAACTAAACTTAAGAGACTTAAAACACATTTTACCTTAAATCTATGGATGCAGAGTTGACCACACTGTAACCTTAGTAGGAAAATGAGGACCGGGTCATACAAGGGAGGATGTATCAAGCTTATGAGCTTTCTGCAAAAATGCTTTAAGCGTTAGAATTATAAAAATAAATAAAAACTATACTAGTCATATGGAGGCAGCAATACACGATTGAGTTATCAGATATCGAAAGCAAACTTCGGGTCAAGAATTTTCACTTTATCATCGAACCTTGATAATTTCACCATGAGTAGTTTTGATTGGCTTTCTTCTTTTGAATCTATTTAGTCACACTTTTTACAGTAGTTATAATTTCAACTCCACTGTTTCCTTACCAAGCTAAAATTGCAGTTAAATGCATAAAAGTGGTAATATTTTTTAATCATTTTCATTTAAATTAACAGAATACTGTTATTCCCCTTGTGGGCACTAAAGCCTTATTTGTTTTCTTCTTATATGATGCTAAAAGACTATGAGTAGCACAGAATTTTGGTCAAGAATACAGTGTTCTGGTTCTTTTCTTTATTTAAAAATTGTCACCTAGTACAGAAAGAAATGTTTGAACTTTTATGCGAGATAATACTCTTCTCAATGTTAGCTGTTTCGTGTTCAGTTTATATTTCTGTGTTCTGTAACTATACCAATCAGGGTTTTCTCTTTCCTAGTAGCTTCAGTTAGTTTCTTGATGTAAGACACTATAACAGCTTCAACACTATAAATACAGGTTGTGAGCAGATGCTCATCCCGTATTGCATTTCAATGCAGAAAGATCTTTATCTTCCAACTGTATTACACAAAAACTGCCACTGCAAGTTAGTAACTGCCATACAGCAAATAAAACCCCCTCATATAACCACACCAAATTCATAAGCTGCCAATAACAGTTTAAGTAATGAATAAAGCCTTACTAGAGGGAATCTGCCTTTGATTCGTCCTAACATAAACCTTTAATGATTTCCCAACTAATACTGCTGTTTTGGTACTAAATCGAAACAGAAAACATAACAGGAATCCAATTCATAAATATTACAAATAGAAAGCTAACATTTGTTATAATAAATACTATTAAAGTCCTAATATTTCTTGCAACAAATTTAGATTGTCCGAACGCATTTCACCATGGAAATGTGGAAGAAGATGCTTCTACAGATATCGTTCCGAGTTAGGTGTTCTCTTCCGGAACCAAGGTGGTATGCAAGTTATAGCAAGCATTATATGGATTGGACTCTGTTTGGAAGATTTAACTCGCTATGAGAAGGTATGGTTTTGACCAAAGCAATGTAGACCATACTGTATTATTAAAGCTGTGTAGAGGTCTGAAATGTTTTGTATAATTAGAGGAAATTCTTAGTGTAAATTGTAAGGCGTTCTGTGTCGTTATTTTATATCCCATTATTCTCCACCTATAATTCTATCATGTATATTTCTTCACAGTGTAGAAGATGCTGATGAATTGAGGCTATGTTGTTTTCTGGGGGTAAAAAGAGTGAAGTGGTTCACTGTAAATTTGTGTGCAACTGGTGAGTTACTGGTCCATTGGGTTAGTAGAATGGAGGCAAGCTCCTCATATGTTTTGTCCATACAGAAGTAATAACTACTATCACCCAAGGGGAGTAGTTTTATCCTGTATTACATTTTCGGTAATAAAATAATAATAATAATAATAATAATAATAATAATAATAATAATAATAATAATAATAATAATAAGGTTTAATAGGTTCGGAGGTCCCTATATTTGGAGGTTTATTTCAATTGGGTCCTTCAATTTTTGAAGTGATCAATTAGGTCCCTAATTTTGTCAATTTGAATCAATAAAAGTCTTTATGTTAAATGCAGTTAACGCCGTGAAGTTTTTGAGCATGTGAGGTGGCACCGTTTCAAGTGCATAGGTGAATTATAAAAAGGTGAAGGGATTTCACCTTCAAATACACCCTTTTAATTTAGAGATTTCACCCTTTTATAATCCACCTATGCACTTGAAACGATGCCACTTGGAAACGTCAGCGTGCCACATGTTCAAAAACTTCACGGTGTTAACTGCATTTAACGGAAAGACTTTTATTGATTCAAATTAACAAAATTAGGAACCTAATTGATTACTTTCAAAATTGGAGGACAAACAAACCCCCAATTATAGGGACTTCCGAACCTATTAAACCTAATAATAATAATAATAATAAAATTAGGACGTAAGTCAATTAACTGACATGTTGGAGAAAAATTCAAGTAGCGCACCATTTTTATTCTGTCTTTAACACTGTCTTAGTTGTTGATAGAGATCTCATACTACTCTCCTTAACAAAGACTCGAACCATAATGCATAAAGATGTTAATTTATATTAAATTTCATGTAAACATGCATTTAAAATGGAAATTCAGACATTAATCGTATTATTTTAAATTCAATTTCAATTAAAATTAATTTTGCAAAACTAAGTAAAAATGCATATCTAACGACGCATGCTAAACTTTTGATAAACATAATTTATAAGTTGACTGCCCGTAGCATAAGTTATTGTATATTTCTTATTAACTATGTCATCAGCGTAGACTATTTATAGGTTTTATTAATGTCTAATTTTACGAAAAATAATAGACTTTATGGAAAACATAATAATCTAAGTTAAAATTGCAAATTACATCTTCGTACTATTTAGTAGTAATAAGGAAAAAGTAACAACATTTGCAAAAAATTCTTACATGCACACATTTAACAACAATTTTTACTTAATCAATTAAAATTATATAATGTTTGTTTTTATTTTGTCTTATTTTTATTTTTTATTTTTTGTCTTAAGAGCATATAGAGTTGAAAGAATAAACTTCCAACTTCATGAAAACAAATATGAAGAATAATTCTCCCAAAAAGCATATCGGTAAAGGTAAATGAAATACCAATTAAAAGAGGGTAAAACAATGATGATTAAATCTAGTGCAATAATTAGCAGTAATATGCATATCCTTTGTGATATGAATTCATTTACAGCTTGTCAGCAATCTTTGTGAGAGCATCGGTGAGCTTGCCAAGGGCTGCAACTAAGATGTCAGTTTGCTGCTTCTGCTGGTTCCTGGCCAATTCATAATTTATGTTCTGAGCTCCAAGATGGGCTTTCAGTATCTCACTGTTTCTCCTAAGCAATTTGGTAATACTGTTGTCGAAATCTGTGTTGTCCTCACTACTGTCCGATGATAACCGCTTTCTCTTGTATCCATGCTGAAACACAGGTTCCCTTTGAAAGCCTGAACCAAAATACTCTCGTTCAGATTGCAAAAAGCAAAGCTCATTAACTCTGGAACAAAGGACTTTTCATCACTCAATCAATCACCATCGTCCAGATAAAATGAGTTTTCAAACATAGAATGATTTCGATTGGCTGACCAAGTGAATGTGTGAAAAATACGCGAAAAAATTTATTTCAATCATTTTCACGTGCAGCTGATAGTTTCCAATTGTTAACACATTCCTGGTAAATACAAGTTATTCCTGTTAAAATGATATTTCAAAAGACGCTGATTTATGTAATTTGTGCGAGAATAACTTGGTACGAAATAACAATTTCATAATGAAATTAGTAATTGATCTTTAACAACAAATTTACAGTATATGGTGCAATGCATTGCCAAATGAAATACTAGTAGTGGTAGTTAGGAATTATTGTTTGTTGATTCAATTGACAGCAACAGATGCATATAAACAGTCTTTTAGGGACAAAAAAGTTCTTTGAAAAAGGAGAAACAAAACGGGGACCAAACTCTAGTATAAAAACTACCATTGCATCACAGTCGAACTGAACAAAAGCGACAAACATATACTACACAGCAGAAGTGAATTGGTTTAATTACAAGGATCATAGTTCCCTTGGCAAGATGGCGGCTGCTGATGCTGCTGCTGCTTCTCTGCTTATTAGTTGAAAGCAACAAGAAAAGAATTAATCAATACGAAAAGGGTACACGAGAGATTAACCATAGCAAACTAACATGGTCGATATTTTGAGCATAAAACAACATAAAAAAGGAACATATGTTGTAACTCTCTTGAAATTCACAAACAAAAACGACAGTGTAATCGTGTAACTTGGTACCTTGAGTAGGCATTGAGAGTAAGGGGGTGTTTCTGAGACTCCCGGTGATCTCTTTCTCCTTGAAACCTGGTGGCACTTTCAAAACACCATTGGCAATATTTGCAGCTACGCTGGTCTCCACATTCTCCTCTTCGGTGCTCCAACTCATTTTCTCACTATCGACGATGGCCTCATCCTCCTCCTCCTCCTCTTCTTCCTCCTCATTCTCCTTGCATTGTTCCGGACCCACCACCTCAGCAAAACCATTCTCCACTTTGGGCACCATCTTCACCAATGTCAAGGGAAATGCAACAGTGGTGCACACCCCTCCATCCAACACATTGTACACCACCGAGTCAAAGAAACCCGGAAGTTTCTTTTCCTTCCTCACATCATTTCTCATGATCCAAAACGACTCACTCTCCTCCTTCACCCCCGATTCCCACTTTTTTATCTTCCTGAAATCAGTGAGGAGATTGCCCCATCTTTTCCTGCACTGAACCGCCCCTCTCTTCACCCCACGTTGCTGACAAAACGATGACACCATCTCCCATTTGGGATCGCTTTGGACGAACCCTGAAGCTGATCTAAACCGACAACCTTGTTCCCCACTTTCCACCATTTTCTTAGACTCTATCAGAACAAGAGTTTCTTGTCTGGTCCATCGAGGGTGTCTCGTGGCTTTGATTCTTCGTGTTGTCTGTCCTCCAACTGGGGTAGTAGTTGGAGACTCAGAGACACCTTCACAGATTTTCTCTGCTGATTCTTCTGCCATGATCACACCCTTTGTTTCAGTGAAAGACTCTGAGGATTAAGATAAGAATAGGGTGATACATATAATAAAGACGTGCTTTTATGCTACTCATTGAACTTCCAAAGCGGTACGATATTTTCGCTTACGAGACTTCTTTGCACGTCAGATTATTTTCTCACATAAAAAATTAATAATAATTTAGTCCTAAATTTTTTTATATAAATATATAAAAAAATAAAATATATTAAAATTTTAAAAAATATATATTAATTTATATAAATATAAAAAATTAGAAGACAAGACCCCTCTTTTCCAATGAAGCCGCCCTTCTTCCTTATTAATCAAAATTTCTTGAAAATTATAAAGTTTAATCTCCTGGTTGATTATTTTTTTAATAGATTTTAATTAATAGAATAATGTACTTTAAAACTTGTGATTCTAATCCTCCCTGTTTACTTAATACATATGTTCTACATAATGTATGTGTATCTTTTCTTGACATATATTTCCATTGTCCTTCTCAGAAGACATAATGAACAAATTCATATACATTAAAGATAATAATTAATAGTAATAAATTTATCAGTAAAATAATTAATTATAACTCTCCTATCTTTATAAGAGAGAGAAATACATCATTGTCCGTATTTATTATTTGTGGACTAAAGCAATAGATAGTTGGGATAAATTTTTATTAAAAGAGGCAAAAGTAAATAATATAATATAATATTTATTCCTTATTCTAATACAATAAAATAGAAATTAATTTTGAGAACATACTTAATTAATTAATTTTATTAAGAAATAAATTATTTATTAATTTATGAAGTTATTCATAAACTTTTTCTTTATTTCTCCTCAATATTTTTCTTCTTTTTTTCTTTTAAATTTACTTATTTTTATGGGCTCAAACTCATATATAAGTCCAAACACGTTTTTAAAATAATTTCTCAAACGTCGTAGTGCTATTTCTTTATAACCAAAATGTACTTAAAATATTCAATTATTCTTGTTAGAAATTCTATATTAACAAAAGATGAAATTAATTTATAAAATATAAATAGATATTAATTGCACTTTACAATAGTCATATGTGTATTTTTCTTTTAAGTAAAGTGTTTTATTTCGTAGGATTTTGAAATTTATATATATGATCGTAGTAAAATTTCACAATTCAATTTAGATTTATCTTAAATGAGAAAAAGTAGTACGTATTTAAAGTTTTTCTTTATTGTGTTTTATAAAAACTATTACAGTAATTTTAATTTATTACTAGTGTAAAGACTGACTACAGAACAATCTAATCAGATTTTATTGCTATTTGAATTAGATTGGTTGTTTCAATTTTTGTAGCAGAGAATCTCTTATTTTGCCAACAAATGATTTTTTTTTTTTATTAATGAGAATAGTAATAGTAGAATCTTGAACTAAGATGCAAACCAATCTTAATGATAGATGATAAGAGTGTGTTTGAAAAAAGAAACCGTTTATAAACTTGATAAATAACAAGTTAAGTTATATTTTGATTGATAATTTAGATTATAATTTTAAGTTAACAGTTAGTCAATAAAATAGTTTATTTGATTAAAAATGTGACATCCTAAAAATTATATGAAACTATATAATATTGAATTGCAAGTATTATAATAAGAGAGAGCAATTTATAGGATGTAATTGGAATCATATGCCTTACCATCATCCCAAAATAGACTATAAATTTAAACTTTATAAATTTTAAAATACTTTTCAAAATAAAAAGGATGACTAAGAGAATTCTAAGAACTAGGAACTGTATCCTCACTCTCAAGTACTTGCTCCAGAGGAATATCATTTGTTTCTACTCACATCCAAATGGATTATCATTACAAAAAGGAAAACATAGACATACATACACAACAAGCAGCAAGGGTAAGTTAGGTTTCCAAAAGCATACAAGTTATTTCAAAATAAACTAACATATTAAGAAGCGTTCAAGCAAGTAAGCTTGCAAGACCGTTTATCAGATTATAGACTATACTAGACTCGTCCAGACTTAGAACGAATATCGAATTATGGCAGGTTGTGCACTTGTGATGGCCTCTACTGCTTTGCAAAGCTATTGCCATGGGTTAAACCCTATCACACATACAAGTGTAAGTCCGTTATCACTCATCTTGGGCCATACTGGAAGCACCCAATACTAGGATCTCCTACTACTCTCACCACATGACTAATTCTTCTCTAATTAAGATTGAAAGAGTCATTAGAGTGTTAGGATAAACCCCAAGACTAACCTTCCTATATTCATTCTAAACACTACCATGACCTCACCGAGAGACACAACTTCAATTCTCAATCCATATTACACAATACCATCCTTGTTTTAATCACAAATCTCATTTAATTAATGTTATCATACCATGCAATTTCATACAAAGCCATACATGAATCAATCATACACTATCACTTCGAGAAGAAAGAAGAAGAGAGTAACTCATAACGAAAGAATTCGCTAAGCGCATAGGCTCGCTATGCGAAACCAAGTATGATTCGCATAGTGAATCTGGCTCGCACAACGAGTCTTCAAACAGAGGCTACTCGCCCTAGTTGATTCGCATTGCGATTAATCCGGCCTTGCGAATTAACACCTAGAGGTTACAGACCTTACACCCTCGCAAAGCGTCACTCTCCGTTATTCTATTTAATTAGCTAATTTTTCATAGCTCATACCAGATGCGAGGCGAACCAATTTCGCTGTGCCACTCACCAATCAGAGGCATTCTCTTATTATAATTCGCATAACGCACATTGGTCGCTATGCGAATGCCTTGACAGAGGCACCCTGCCAGGTAATTCGCTGAGCGAAAGGATTCAAGTTCAACTCAACAACAACATTATCTATTGCCCAATTTATACATGAATCAATCTACAATTTTAATAATACCTTACTCATGCACATCCTAATCCATGAAACATAACAGAAACTACTAGCTTCCCTTACCTTGAAATCCTAAGGTACATTGTTCCTTACACTTCAAGAACTCACCCAAACCATATAAACCACAAGGTAGTGATCAATAACAGGTCTTCAAGTTAAAATTGATAAGAAATTGAAGGAGAAGGACAAGGAACACATGCAATCAATAGATTGCATGTCCAAGAATTTCTTTAAGACAGTGGAGAAAAAAAGAGGACTACTTACCCCCTTAGAACAAGAATGTGATTGGTGAAATTTGGAGCTCTCAACGTCAGGAACTCTCACATGCTTCCTGATTGTTGAGTAAATAGCCCAGAGATGGATGAATCTAGAGAAAAAGGCAAAGGTTTTGAAAGAACAAGATACTAGAGAGAAAAGTGTTACGAAGGACTTGAAGTAAGTACGTTCTAACAATGTCTAATGGAGTTCTTGATATGTTTTAAAGTTCTAAAATATGATTTTATAAACTTAATATTCTTAAAATTTTTTAAACCCTTATTTCTAAGTTATTACAAAAAATATTTGTAAAATCAATTTTGTAAAATCACATAAAAGAATATAATTATATAGGTTTTATTATATATAATAAAAATTTCATTTATAAATAAAATATATTATTATTTGACAATAATTTTATATTTTTTAAATAATTATTTTAACTAATTTTTTAATGTTTATATTTATTTTTTAAAACTTGTATATGTTTTCTTCGTCGGACAAATTACTTTATTTAGTTTTTTTTTTCAAAAATTTATTTGTTTTTATTTCTTAATCTAAATTACATTTACTTTTAATTTTCTTCTTACTATTTTTTATTGTTTTTTATTTTTACATAACATCGTGCAGTGAAATATATTAATTAATTCAATTTATACTATTAAATATTTTTAACTTAAATTACATAAAAAGTAAAGAATAATCAATAAATATTAAAATGACACAATAATTAAATGACTCTTCCAAATAATTAATATCAATTTAGTGTTATATTGTTGACTTCTACCAATTCCTATTATTTTCCATTTTCTTTGTTGTTCCTTATTTCCCCTTGAATATGTTTCCAGAAAAAGGCAAAGAATCGGATTTTCAAGACTCAATAATGAGAAAGTACCTAAATTTTTATTAATAGGATACATTAACCTACTTGGGGTAAAAGTGTAGAACTCGAATAAAAACTTAATATCCTAAAAAAGAAATAAAATCATATATCTACAAAATAGGATAAATATATATATATATATATATATATATATATATATATATATATATATATTAATGCAATGTTTTCGTAAAGAATATACATGTAAGAGGTATCTAACCATATTATTTATTAATTTAAACAATGATTAATATGTAATATCAAGGTTATTGAAATATTATTTAAACAATGATTAATATGACGAAGCAATTATTATATTTTAGTTTATTGAGATATAATTAAATTTAGTAGTTCATTCTCTTTTTTAGACATCTTAAAATTTGTCCGTATTAACATGTATAATGAATAAGTTATGTTGTTGGAATAATAATTCCCATTAAAGTTAAAAAATATGATAAAAACTAACTATCTAAAATTAATATATCAAAGGCACCACTATAAAAATAATATGATAAAGCCGCAGTTAAATTTTCTTTTTTTTTTTTTCTTTTGAAATAAATTTTGGACGGTTATGAGAGAAAACCGCCTGTTAATGTTAATATTCTTTTTTAGAAAAAGTTATTTTAACAACACAACTTTTTAATAATTTTTTAACAACACAATTTTTTTGTCCGTTTTAAATATTTTTTAAAATATAAATTCAAATAAACTTGTCACATAAATTTTCAAAAAGTGTTGTAAAAATATGATGATCTTTTTTTTTTAAATAAATTTCTCGTGTTATAAACGCTTCTGGAAACCCTGGTACACTCATCAAGAACCACCACCTCAAATACATTCACAACAATTTCGCCAGCGTCTCCTTCGTCACCCTCCCCAACCGCAAACCGGTTCTCCAGTACCTCCAGGCCTCACCTCCATCGATTCCATCGAGTACTGTCCTGAGGACCCGTCCTTCGCCCCTAAATCCACCCTTCCTTCCCAGACCCAGGCTCACCGTCGGTCCCTCCTCGAGTGCAAGAATCTTGACTTCTACAGCGTCCTCGTCTCCGCTTTGAATTAAAACTTGCAATAACTCCTTTTATCTACATATTCAGTGGTGATAGTGGAGCCGGAAAGACCGAGACAGCAAAAATAACAATGCAATACTTGCCTGCTCTTTGTAAGAAAGACAGGTTTTCTACATTTCTGTTTTAGCCTACACCTGGCATATTTTCTTTACCCCACTAATATTACATTTTGTTACTTTATTTGTTAGTTTGTTAGGATAGAATATTTTACCTTTTTCTAGAATAATCTCCTCTGTTATGTTTTCTATATATTGGACATCTCACAGTCCTTTATTGTTGGGTTGAATAATAAAGATTGAGGTTTATCCATATACTATACTGTGTTCTCTGTCACTCTTGGTGGTGGAAGTGGAACGGTGAACGAGATATTACAGACTAATCCAATACTGGTAGCCTTTGGTAATGGAAAAACATTAAGAAATGACAATTCGAGTCGTTTTGTAAGATTTCCAATTTATTATATTGATTGTTTTGGTTGATTCATTAGGTTTCTGATCCTCTAAAATTTGGTGCTGAAATCTCTTAATTTGATTGAATTTCAAAGAGAAAGATCATTGAGACTCATTTCAGTGAAACTGGAAAAATATCTGGTGCAAATATTCAAACATGTATGTTTACACATGAAGTAATTGAAAGTTTGACTTTTCTTCCTCTTTCAGGTATCTAACTATTATTTTAACATCTGCAACTCCTTTGAATCGATGTGATGCTTCTGGCTTGGCCCGTTGACCATACCATAAACAGTTTTGTTATAAAAGGTATTCACTCTTTTGAGCTAGTTTTCATTCCAATTTGTCCATTTTATGGTGTTGACCCTTGTTTTACTGTGTGAACAGTCCAGAGTAGTCCATTGCAAGGAAGGGGAAAATTCATATTATATATTTTTCAACAATAATAATAATAACAATAAACATCCTACTACTACTACAATAATAATAATAATAATAATATATAATTAAATTAACAAGATTTGCATAATTACATGTAATATGTAATTATTTTCTCCGATATTTATATTTTGAAATATTTTTTAATTATTTTATCGGACCAGAAATCATTAGGACAGATAGATAAAACATATAAAATTAAGTATTATTCACCTATATTTAACCAATATTTATTTGATTCATGGATGATATTTTTCATGTTTTAAAAAGACTTATAAATGTGAGTCAGGAATTCAATAAATTTAGTCTTACAACATCTTTTTGAAACATTTATCACACTTTTTTTTTTTTGACGCGTGAAAGTCTAATTCATTGTTCTAACTTATATTATTAATAGAATGCATTTCATTCATAACTTATACATATAATTTAAAAAAGGTATAATATTAACATACACTAT